>NC_079191.1:313659998-313664998 GCF_029499605.1 Hyla sarda | reverse complement strand
CCAGCACAGTAAACAGAAATATTACCGATGATCACTGTAGCCACCAGCTCGAGCAGCAGTTGTTCTTTGGTATACAATGCATTTAGAAAGTCTTCAGACCTTTTCCCTTTTTTACAATTAGTTATGTTGCAGACTTGTGTTAAAATAAAATAAAAATCCAAGTTGTCCCCCATTATTCCACACATAATACCCTATATATTTTTGCTAATTAAAAAAATAAATTAAATAAAATTTGACAGGGACATATGTATTTATGATGGTACAAGATTTGGAAAGACACAGCCCTGTCTATATAAGGTTTCACAGCTGACAACACAAATCAGAGCAAAAACCAAGCCATGAGGAGAAAAGAACTGCATGTAAAGCTCAGAGACAGGATTGTGTGGAGGCACAGATCTGGAGAAGCGTAAAAAAAAAAAAATAATTCTGTTGCACAGAAAAAAGTTTCCAAGTGCACAGTGGCCTCCATAATTCTTAAAGGGGTTCTCCGGTGCTTAAACATCTTATCCCCTATCCAAAGGATAGAGGATAAGATGCCTGATCACAGGAGTCCCGCCGCTGGAGACCCCCGGGATCATGCACGCGGCACCCCGTTTGTAATCAGTCCCCGAAGCGTGTTCGCTCAGGGTCTGATTACGGACGACTACAGGGCGGGCGGCGTGTGACGTCACGCCTGCGCCGGCGTGTGACATCACGCTCTGCCCCGCAATGCAAGCCTACGGGAGGGGGCGTGATAGCTATCACGCCCCCTCCCGTAGGCTTGCATTGAGGGGCGGAGCATGACGTCACATGCCGGCGCAGGTGTGACGTCACCCGCCGCCCGCCCTGTAGTCGCCGGTAATCAGTCCCGGAGTGAACATGCTCTCCAGCGGCGGGACTCCCGCGATCAGGTATCTTATCCCCTATCCTAGGCTCTGCCATAGAGTTGTATTGAGGGGGCGTGTCAGCCGCCGCTTCGTGCGGAGGTCGACACGCCCCCTTCCCGCGGGCTGTCGGGGCTCCGTACAGGAGATCGCAGGGGGTCCCAGCGGTCGGACCCCAAGCGATCTGCAACTTTTCCCCTATCCTTAGGATAGGGGATAAGTTGTTCACCACTGGGTCACCACTAGACTACTCCTTTAACCCCTTAAGGACGCAGGCCGTAAATGTACGTCCTGGTGAGGTGGTACTTAACGCACCAGGACGTACATTTACGTCCTAAGAATAACCGCGGGCATCGGAGCGATGCCCGTGTCATGCGCGGCTGATCCCGGCTGCTGATCGCAGCCAGGGACCCGCCGGCAATGGCCGACGCCCGCGATCTCGCGGGCGTCCGCCATTAACCCCTCAGGTGCCGGGATCAATACAGATCCCGGCATCTGCGGCAGTTCGCGATTAAAATGAATGATCGGATCGACCGCAGCGCTGCTGCGGGGATCCGATCATTCATAACGCCGCACGGAGGTCCCCTCTCCTTCCTCCGTGCGGCTCCCGCCATCTCCTGCTCTGGTCTGTGATCGAGCAGACCAGAGCAGAAGATGACCGAAAACACTGATCTGTTCTATGTCCTATACATAGAACAGATCAGTATTAGCAATCATGGTATTGCTATGAATAGTCCCCTATGGGGACTATTCAAGTGTAAAAAAAAATGTAAAAAAATGTAAAAGTAAAAGTAAAAAAAAAAGTGAAAAATCCCCTCCCCCAATAAAAAAGTAAAACGTCCGTTTTTTTCTATTTTACCCCCAAAAAGCGTAAAAAACATTTTTTATAGACATATTTGGTATCGCCGCGTGCGTAAATGTCCGAACTATTAAAATAAAATGTTAATGATCCCGTACGGTGAACGGCGTGAACGAAAAAAAAATTAAAAAGTCCAAAATTCCTACTTTTTTAATACATTTTATTTAAAAAAAAAATTATTAAAAATGTATTAAAAGTTTTTTATATGCAAATGTGGTATCAAAAAAAAGTACAGATCATGGCGCAAAAAATGAGCCCCCATACCGCCGCTTATACGGAAAAATAAAAAAGTTATAGGTCATCAAAATAAAGGGATTATAAACGTACTAATTTGGTTAAAAAGTTTGTGATTTTTTTTAAGCGCAACAATAATATAAAAGTATATAATAATGGGTATCATTTTAATCGTATTGACCCTCAGAATAAAGAACACACGTCATTTTTACCAGAAATTGTACGGCGTGAAAACAAAACCTTCCAAAATTAGCAAAATTGCGTTTTTCGTTTTAATTTCCCCACAAAAATAGTGTTTTTTGGTTGCGCCATACATTTTATGATATAATGAGTGATGTCATTACAAAGGACAACTGGTCGCGCAAAAAACAAGCCCTCATACTAGTCTGTGGATGAAAATATAAAAGCGTTATGATTTTTAGAAGGCGAGGAGGAAAAAATGAAAACGTAAAAATTAAATTGTCCTTAAGGCCAAAATGGGCTGAGTCCTTAAGGGGTTAAGGGGACGGGCCGTGAGGTCATGAGGGGCAAAGCAATGACGACACGCTGCTCCGGCCTCTGTATCGCCCGTCATTATGCACAGAGCGAACTCCGGGGTCCCCAGCAGCGGCACCGCGGCGATCTGACATCTTATCCCCTATCCTTTGGATAGGGGATAAGATGCCAGGGGCGGAGTACCCCTTTAATAATGCACTGGTTCTATAAGAGGGGGGATAGACCATAATATCCCTATTATAGTTCTATATGAACACACAAATCCTACTATCATCATGGGCCATAGCTGTGTCAGAAATCATCATCTAGGATGGTACTTTTTTCTGGATTCTAGATGCAGTCAGCTGACACTGCCTACAAAATTAAAGATGTAGCAAATGGGTAAATAATGCTGAAAATGGGACATATCACAGTGTGTTATTAAAGCAACAGGAAGCACAAACCAAATATGCAACATGGAACATTAAACACGAGAAGACAGAGGCAGAAATAAAAACAGGCTTGTAAACAAAGCAGGATGTCTTCTGCAACATGAAAGCATTGTATGTTGAAACCACTGTATGTTGAGACCATAACTCAATGGAAACCTGGGAATTAGTTCTGAAGCCACCAAAATGTCATCCAAAAATAGGAAAAAGTGAGGATTAAAGAAAAATAAGTAGATAACTAATATAGATAAAACAAGTCCTTACATATAAAAGTAAGAAAGAACTGCTGGGAGCTGTGAATCACTGTCAGTGTTTCCCAACCAGGGTGCCTCCAGCTGTTGCAAAACTACGACTTTCAGCATGCCGGACAGCCAAAAGCTGTCCGGGCATGCTGAGAGTTGTAGTTTTGCAACAGCTGGAGACACCTTGGTTGGGAAATGCTGGTCTATGTAGAGGACAGGAGCTTCTTCAGGGTTCTGTACACAATACACAATGGGGGAGATTTATCAAAGCCTGTGCAGAGGAAAAGTTGTTCCGTTGCCCATAGCAACCAATCAGATCACTTCTTTCATTTTTTCACAGGCCTTCCTAAGAATAAAATAAGCAATCTGATTGGTTGCTATGGGCAACTGGGCAAGTTTTCCTCTGTACAGGTATTGATAAATCTCCCCCAATGTCCTAAAAAAGTAACATGGAGCCGTCCTCACCTGGTGTCCAAAGGAGCAGCTAACCCTGGCACAGGTAAAGAGTAATACAGAACATGTAGTACCTCCCTGTACTGTAGGAAAGTGCTACCAGACACCAGTCAGTGCATACACTTCAGTAATACAGGGGTTTTACCAGTAAAATGCCCATTCTGATTGGTCACTTCTTCCAGCCATTGACACGTTTCACAGATCTGGATTGTCTGTAGCATTGTATGTTGAGTCTGGTTTCAAGTTACAATGGTCCAGAAAAGACCATTGTATGTTGAAACTATTGTATGCTGAGGCCATTGTAAGTTGAGGGATCACTGTATTTGCATAGTGTCTATAGGGTTAGCAATATCAAACCCTCTAGCCATTTACCATCCTTGTTTGAAAGCTAAAGAACAACCTATAGTTTTTCTTGTAGGGGATATATATATATATATATATATATATATATATATATATATATATATATATATAGATGCAAATCATAAAATGTTGCAGTATCTTGTAATACCTTTTTTATTGGACAGCATTTGCATCACTGGACTAATACGGCTACTCAAATTTACTATATATATATATATTCCATAAACAGATGTTCTTTCTATGCATATATCTTTCCATATCAAATGTCAGGGCTTCTATAGAAAACCCACGTTTTTCTTTCCCCCAGCCGCACTCCTAAGAACAACAGGGACAATTAAAGCAATCAGAAATCCAGCAAGTCCTCCTCCGAAGAGGAAAGGTGGGAGGGGGAGGGGAGCCCTACTACATGGGAAGTGGGAGCGGATTGCTATTAATGAAATGATGGATTGAGCCTCTCTCTCTTTATTTACCTTGCTGCTTGGACAGCAACAGCTTGAGATCTTCTCCTCCCCTGTCTAGACTTCAACTGTGTCTAACAAGTAGACACACGCCATAGAAGTCAATCTCAAGACATTACAATAATAGCATCTTTACAAGCCCCATGGCAGAATCCTAGTCATTTTAGTGTATCCCAGACATTCAGAAATTCACTTGCTGTGGATTTTCCAATCATATCTTCTGGAAGTTTGTTCCAAGCATCTACTACTCCTTGTGTAAACTTCTATTTTCTAACAAAGCTTCTGATCTTCCCTGCCTCAATAATCTCAGGTTCTTGTAAGTGTATGTTACTTTTTGGGTAATTTAACCCTTTAACACATTTGAAGGTTTTGATCATTATTTTGTGATGGGTGAATGGAAGAAATAGTGCATGCACTATTTCTCCCGTTACCATCTTCCATCATTAAAATAACGTCCGTTAATAATAACGGGCTATAACAGGTTAAAACGGATAATGTAAAAATCCCATAGAATATTATGGGATTTTCTAATGGCCGTATGGGATTTTGTAACTGGTGTTTAAAGGCCGATTTTCAGGTTTTTTTTTTATAGCGGAACATTGAAC